>NC_051164.1:87561276-87592252 GCF_013339745.2 Dermacentor silvarum
CACACAGGTTCACAGGGTCATCTGGAGTTGAGTCGTGCTCGAGTGGCAGCCCCCGCTGTTTCTCACTAGTACAGGTGAAGCCAGATTTTGCGGATACTTCTACTCAGAAACAGGGCCGCGACAGCTGAAATTCGCTCACAGCTCACTTGCTTTTGGTGAGTTCTTATATGCTAGGCTGATCGCAAAATAAAAATTCGCAGTTGCTGACCAAAATTTGGCTGCGTACTAATATCAAGATGTGCCGTAAAACTTGAGAGGAGAGTTTAGTCTTTTTCTCATGACCAGTAACAGAAAGAAAAACGTCGAACAATATCTGTATGGCAAAATTAACCATCTCTGATAGCATGCTGTGGAAAGAAAGCGCTTCTTACATTTCCCGCTGTTCGCTAACGTTGCCTCGTGCCATGGTAAGATGGCGGCGGTGCGGCTTCACTTTCGAGACGTCGTCTACGCTCCAGCGATATTTATCGCTGGAGTGATAAATATCAAATACAATGTGAAAAGCAGAGGCATGTTTTCACGAAGCGTATATAGCATAAGGCGCTCTTGAACAAAAGAAGGCCACACGCAACGCAACGGCGCAACGTGTCCGTCTCTTGTCACCTTGGCCTCTTCGTCAACGACCACTTAGCTGTGATGACGTGGCAGCAACACACCACATTGACACGCATCAGCATCCACATTTTTTGTCTCGTTCTTTTCTATGTGCCAAGTCTGCACGTCCTCATTAACATCTAACTCCTTCGTCATCTTCCCAAGCTCAATGTTTTCTTCCCAACGAATTCTGTACCGTTCTATCTGACTTCTCAGTGGACAAGAAGTCATATTTGCCCGGGTCAGCAAGGATACATTAGTAGCAATATTGTCCGGCATACGGGCTGTTGCATTGCCAGAAGCAGGAACAATGGAACCAGCGAAGGGAAGGTAAAAAAGAAATGGGCGTGTTTGTTCTTGCCTCTGATGGGCCACGAAGGCTTAGTCATACTGTCCCGTGGTCACGTGGTTTTTCTTCTGTACTACTCTGTGTGCGCTGGCAAAGCCTTTTCATTTCTTCTTTTTGGCTCGCCCTCCCACTCTTATACAACGGTGGCTCGCCGGGGCGGATAACGAGGGTTCGCGTGTATGGAATCTCACGCTAAATGCAGCCGTGGTTCCGACCACGTATTTACGTGGCTCTGTCATTTATTCTCGTGTGCGAATGATGGATGTCTCTTGGTGTTTGGCGTGCAGTAGACGTTTTGTTTTTGTTACCCGTCATGGTTCGTCTTCATGTGGGTCATTTTCCGCTCGTGATTTCCTATTAACGGACCGCTGAGCTCATCTTATACACTGTCGCTACGCGTACCTTCGGAATCAGTTGGATGAATAGATGAGATTAGACAATTCGTTCGTATATGATGCCCGCTACCGATGGCAGTAGGAAGGTAGTAGTACTTAAATAATGTCGTCAGAGATTTGTTGTTTGTCGAACCTTATTTGGGGAGGTGGATGTTATGACGAGGAGAAATCCAAGAACGCCGTGTACGCTGCATTGGTTGCACATTAAAGAACCCCAGGTGGTTAAAATTGTTCCGAAGTCCCCCACTACGGCCTGCCTCATAATAAGACCATGGTTTCGGCAGGCAAAACCTCAGAATCCTTTTTTTTTCACAGAATAAGCTGTTAAAGGAAAAATAAGACATCCACCCAGCCATAGCAATTGGTACAAAGAAAACCCATACGGGTTCCTCGAAAGAAAAGCCTCGCAGATGAAGAAAAATGATCTGCACCTAGCGGGTTTCCGCTGAACTATTATGCCAGAGCAAGCAGTTGTGGGCTCATTCCAATGGCATTTTCGGTTGGTGATGGTGTCGCCCGCCACTGGTGTCCGGTGTCTGCCGCAGCTATCGCCAGGAAAGAGAGAGAGAAAGAAAAAAAAGAAGACTCGCCATCCGGGCTCTGCAAAAGCAAAATGTCCAGCGAAGCTGTTGAGAACCACCACTACAACTGCTGAGCCATGCTTTATGGCTTCAGAGTAATGGGGGTAGGGCTATTTTAGAGTAATTGTATAGGAATGGGAGTAATGGTATTTTGACAGCGCGCCGCTGCTCATAGCGGTGCTGCAACAACATTGAAATCAGCTGCTCGGCTGGAAATCTTATATACGAAAGGCTAGGGACGTGACACCCAACGTCGCAAGCTGGCGTCACCGCGGCAGCTATAATATTTACCGGGAAACGTATGCGGGGAGCGCTATGTGCTTTGCATTGCTATCACGAGTGCCTTATCATCAATTATGCGGTTCAGAGGCTTGTTCTTGATTGAAGCGCATGCTGTTCTGTATCTTGCATGCATGATTCCAAAGAATGGATACACTGTTCGCTTCACTTCTCTGAGTGTCACTCCTCTGCCTGTGCCTTACGGGGGTATTAGCCATTGATGATGATAGTTTTCGACAGGCTGTTCTGCATGTTGTACGCGTGATTCCAAAGAATGTAAGCACTGTTCACTTTGCTGAGTGCTTGTACCCTGTGCCTTACTGGGCTATGAGCCACTGCATTCTTTGCTTGCTTACTGGGGTACGGGGGTGATCATAGAATATCACCCCCGTACCCCCCATTGATGATCATAGTTTTCTGTCGACGGACGCGAAAGAATCCGGGGATCCTAGCCCAGTTCCTAATCCGGTTGTCGCCGGGATTGAACCCAGACCCGCTGCACGGGAGTCGGCTACTCTACCACTGAGCCACCCGAACGCTTGCTAACTTGCAGCGGAAGAATGCCCTATAAACGTGTCTTAGCGCGCGAGGAGACACACGATTTTACACGCGATGTGATATGCACGCCGCGTAGCCTCGATACGTGCTCACTTTGCATTGCAGTTGTATATTACCGTGAGAACGTTAAGGGCTGCGTGTCCGCTTCGTTGTTCGTATGAGGAAAATAAATCCCGAACCACGCAGACCCTCCGCGTGGCGCACAGGCGCTACTGAACTAATTGAATTTTTCAAATTAAAATGCGTCAGGAAATTCTCAAAGTACGACTTACACACAACCTAGAGACATGATAGCGTCGGATTGTAATTTGAATGTACGAGAAAACATAATTCTGTTACGGGGAAACTAAAACACAAACCCCTTTTCCAGCTGTCGTTTGAGGTCTGTCTTAGTTTCTGGCGAGGCTGTGCACTATCTCCGGAATCCGCCCACGCAAGACGCACGCGTTTCTACCAGAAAGCTCGCCTTCGTGCATTGCGTTCGCCGCTAGCGTTTACCGGTAAACGTTACGGTTACATAAGCTGCAGTTGTCGGGAAGCGTTAGAAGCACACATGTATCTTTGAATGATGTCGCGTTCCACTCTTAAAGGCGAAGCTTAAGCGTCCTCCAATGTTTATTACATGAGTTGGCTCGACATGTAGCAGATGCACAGGGAGCGGTACAAGCTAGATAGAGAAGTCTTAACGAAGGAAAAGACTATTATGAAGATGTATAAATTCTGCTGTGATTAAAACATGTATGGCATAGCTGATTAAATCAAGCAGGCTAAGTGACTGTTTGTCACTGCTTTGTTTCAAAGGGGAAGCAAATAAACTCTCCTCAGCAGCAGCATCATCGCCACCTTCGTTAGCCTCGTAGCGTGCCACTTGTCATGCGATGTGAGATACGGGCCGCGTAGTGTCGTTACGTGCGGAGATTGTATTGCAGTTACATAATATTACACCAGGTGACACATTCTTATTCTTTCTGGGGTTTTACGTGCCAAAACCAGTTATGATTATGAGGCACGCCGTAGTGGAGGGCTCCGGATTAATTTTGACCACCTGGGGTTCTTTAACGTGCACTACAACGCAAGCACACGGGCGTTTTTGCATTTCGCCTCCATCGAAATGCGGCCGCCGCGGCCGGGATTCGATCCCGTGATCTCGTGCAGGTGACACACCGTATGGAATTTGCATAGGTAGTTTACAAGGTAGATAGATAAGGTATTAGCAAGAAAAAGAAGATTAAGG
The DNA here is from genome assembly GCF_013339745.2 of Dermacentor silvarum. Lineage (NCBI taxonomy): Eukaryota > Metazoa > Arthropoda > Arachnida > Ixodida > Ixodidae > Dermacentor > Dermacentor silvarum. The sequence goes on from NC_051164.1 coordinate 87,565,267, forward strand.
AGATGTATACAAGAATGACAGAATGAAAAAAAAATGTATGACACCTGAATAAATCAAACAGCCTAGCTGACGTTGTCGCCGTCCAGTTTCAAAGGGAAGGCCATTCAATCATCATCATCATCATCATCATCATCATCATCATCATCATCATCATCATCATCATCATCATCATCATCATCATCACGAGCATCGTATTGCGCTATTTGTCACGCGATGTGACATGCGCGCCGTTTAACGTAGATACGTGCAAAAATTTGCATTGTAGTTCCGTTACCTTCCAACAGGTGTCCCGACATGTAGCAGTTGCATATAGCATTTACATGCTGCATGTAGCTGGACCTGATTAACTCAAGCAGGATAGGTGAGTATTTGTCACCACCCCGTTTCGAAGGGGATGCCAATAATAATAATAATAATAATAATAATAATAATAATAATAATAATAATAATAATAATAATAATAATAATAATAATAATAATAATAATAATAATAAAGTATCGTATCGGACCGCGGGTGAAGGGATGTGACTTGTGCACCACGTAGTATGGATACCTGTACTTACACGTCGGTACACGTTATGGCGTCTCCTCGCAACTTACGAACCGCTGCTGAAGAAGCGAATCGTAGGGTTACTCGAGCGGCTGCAACCAGGCAACGTCTGGCTCAGCAGACCCCTGTGCGGAGAGCAGCACAAGCCGCAGCTCGCCATCGACGCAGGGCGGACAGTTCAGATCGTTTTCGTGAAAAAGACGCGAAGAGACTTCGCTGCGTGTGCCCCGCAGGCCTGTGACTTTTAACAGCGAAGCTGTTTAGGCCAGCCGTAATTTGTGGATTCGTATCAAGAAACTGCCGCACCGTAGGCATGGCAACCAGGAGGGCGGCGCGGCGCATGCACACGCGGTCTCCTCCTCGCCAGCTGCATCCCTTCCCGTCCCCCGCCTCTCTTCTCTCCGCGGCGCGCGGAGCCAGGAGAAGAAAAAAAAAACGCGAAAGCTTGCACTAAGCCGCGTAAAGCTCAAGACACAGTGAAGCTTACCGATTTATATCGAGCGGCTAGCCTCCAACGCATTTGGCGTCACAAGCAACAGCGTTCTTGGCACTGTGCCAACATTGGTTAGCCTGCCTGCGTTTGTGGCATGCCAGGAACGCTGTCGCTCGTAGGCGCTGTGCGTCCAGCGCTAGTAACGCTAAATGTAGTGAAAGGGAAGGTACCTCCGAAAATGATCGCTCGAGAATAGTTAAGACCTAACAGCAACCAAGTTAATACCTAGCAGTAGCAGCCAGTAAGACTTGAGGATCGTCAATTTCGCTGTGCCTAAGCTTTGCACGACCGAGTGCAAACTTTCCCGCCTTTTACCCCCCCCCCCCCCCGATTTTAAAGACGACAGTCTTTCTTGGGGAACTTAAACGCTGAAAATTTGGTCTGTCTGTCTGTCTGTCTGTCTGTTTGTCTGTCTGTCACCCGATTCAGCCACCCGGCCAAAGTTGGACCACTTGCTTACCGCCCACACTACTTAAACTGGTACGGCTGTTCATACTTGTGAACGTTATCGATCACAAAGTAAATATTACGCATATCTGAGGCGCAACATCACTAGGTAAGTATTAGGAGGTGTGTTCCTTTAATAGAAAATACATAGATACGTAACTCTAAAGACCCTAGTTTCTTAAGCTGCGCTGAAAATGCCATGCTATGCGCGCCGACGAACGACGTTCCCCGACTGCGCGCCGACGAGCGCCCTCTGCCATGGAGGAAGGAAACCCTCTGCACAAGCTCATGTTTCCCGATGTATTGCCAGATGGCGTCCATGTCTCACGCAGCGCCTCCTCAATTTTATCAATGCCAGCCAGATGCGGCCGATTCAACATAATAGGAAGCGCTGTCTGAGGCAGGACAAAACATAAATGGCCGCTTGATGAAATAATGCGGTAAAATGAAATCTGTTCAAACAAACCTTCATGCCGGGACGGAAATGGTACGAGAACAGCATCACGGGTGGCCGCGGATCAGACCAGCACTCATGTAGTACGGCCGGCAAAGACTATCGTCTTTCGACTACATTTGCAGCGAAGCACGCAGATACGCGGCAAATTTTTTCTGTTCCACATCTCGGCAAACGCGAAACCGTCGCACGTAGGAGCTGCGCTTCTGATGGCGTTGGTAGTCGCGAGAGTGCATCGCCCATCATCTCTTCATTGATGAGCGCAAAAGTTTCGTATCGCGCTTATGATTCTTGTCAAGGAGTCATTAGACTAAAAGACTTACTCCAAGAACGATGCATATTCTTTTTTATGCAAATCCTTTGTAGTTCTGGGAGATTAGATAGATGTGACTATGAAATAGCCACAAAGATGGTCAGGGAAGCTACGGTTGTTGGGTCAAGAGACCTAGAGGTGACGTTAGGTTCAAAGAACGGCTCCGTACGCAGTCCTCTGCGGAGTAGTAGGGCAATAATGTTTTGTCAAAATAAACTCTTAAAAACACTATAAAATTGGGTAAAGTGCCACTGTCACATCATCATTGTAAATTGATCATCGTGTAAACTGTATATATTTAAGATCATTTTATGTAAAGTGACAATTTGTTGATGTGGAACTGTGCTATGTGGTTATATGTTAAACATGTGGTAACTATGTGGTTATTTGTTAGTGAGTGCGGACTCCGACATTTGTTTGAAACTGTGCCGCCTATACAATGCTTCGTACTTTGTATATGCTATCGTCCTGATGGAATCCTGCCGTCATTGTAACTCAGTGTTCGTATCATTTTTTGTTGAAATAAACTTGTTCTAAACACAAAGCTTAAGCTGCCTCTTCACAGCCGAGCGTATACGACAAATAATCATGTAGAACACACTGCGAATGGCAGGAAACATTCGCTCTTGTTGCGCTATTTAATTTCACAAGAAACAAAGGGTTGCAACGTGCGGTGCCCAACAGTAACCACTTTGGAGTGCAACGTGCATTTTCAGCGATGTGCTAATCGAGCCGTCAAAGACGTTGAACTGTCGTATACTTACTCTCTGCCCTTTGCTTCAACAAATCAGCTGAATGAAATTTGTGTTTCGTTGTTACTCTTACATATACAGGGTTCATCCTTTTCACACGTGTCACGCATGCTGTGATGTTGATTTATCTTCAAACAAATAAAAATTCGGCAGAGGCACTTAACAGACCGCTTAGGTGTGGGAATGCGAAAGCATTATAGTTTCTTTAGGGAAATGTCTTTAATAAGGAGAAAGCCTTATATGCCCCATGAAGCGAGAAATCCGGCGAGCGTCCGGCGTTAACATCGGATGGCTAGAAAACTCAGGTGGCCAAGTGATGACGTCACGTTCCTAGTGCTGGACGTGCTGCGGCTCACACTGCGAAATCGCACGGTGAAGAGCACGACGCCGTGGCCCAAATAAAAAAAAAAGCGACCTGTCCCAGTCCCAAAATTGAATTTAGGTGAATTAAAGTCGATTAAGGTGGATTAAGCTGGAACAATGTGGATTTATGTAGAACTAGGTTGGTAAAAGTTAAAGCAAGGTGTATTATGGTGGAATAAATTGGATTAAGGTGGACTGGACTGGATTAAGGTGGATTAAGGTGGATTAAGGTTGGTATAAGTTAGAGCAAGTTTCACATTCAAATCACGTAAGGATACTTAAGTGACTGTCAACTTTTATTTCTTGTGTGACTGGGCTCCTATATCGGTCATAGGCAGCTTCTATATCTGAAGATGACTGACATCGTCATAAGCATTTAGGATGGTTTAGCATTTAGGAAGCATTTAGGAAACCACAACCAAAGGAGGAACCTTTGGTTGTGGTTTCGGCTGCGGCTTTTGCTTGGCCCCGCCCGGCCTTGTGACACCCACAAAGCATTAGCCGAACTTCCACAGGGGGTGAAAAGTATTCTATCGCCTTTTTTTTTCTTTTTAATTGATTTCAGAAGGATAGCGAGGCGGTGCTCGAGCCAGGTGTACAAAACGCGAAAGACATCCGCGTGTGATATAATTGAATGGCATCGAACAACTCGCTTCCAAGTTCACTTGCGAAGAAGTTTTGTAAAACCTTGCAGCAATGGCGGTAGCAATGCTGCTGCAGTGACTTCTGAGCCGGTGCGTCGCAGAAGGGGCGCCTGAATCAAAACAAGGCGGCTAGCAGCAGCGCCTTTCAGGATCGACCCAGAGCGGGTGTCCTGACTGGAAGCCACTGGCATGTCCCTCCTCTCGCATACGAGAAGACCTGAAAGTGGGGCTATTCAACACACAGGGAAATTAAGGACGCGTTTTACGGCGAAGCGACTTGGCTACATTGAGTGCTCCTGTGGCCTTTCCTTCAAGATGCTTCCCTCGAATTCAGCTTTCGCACGAAAGTTAAATTCGAAACGTTTCTTGATTTCTTCGCCGCGATTTGCTCCCTGACTTCTGAGCAAAATTTGAGTTTTCAAATAACTGACGCTTTATAACTCGTTTTCTAAGTTTTAGACGTAAAAAGGCCGTCGACACGATCGAGGAGTATCTCGAAGGTACTGGCCTCGAGTGCTCGCCGGATAAATCCGAATTCCTCCTCTATCGACCCACGCTCAAAGGCACACCACCCAAGGGCTACAACTGGAACCAAGCCTACGAAGAAATCCAAAGTCGCACCAAAAACGGCAGGACTATCCCCATAGTGGAACAGATTAGAATCCTAGGACTCATCATCGAATCCAAGGGCACTAACGGAGAAACCTTCAAGAGGCTAGTAACTAAAGTCACCAACGCAATAAGGCTAATCAAGAGAGTCACAAACAAACACCAGGGAATGGAAGAAGCTAACGTCGTCAGACTTATATATTCCTTCGCCATAAGTCACATTATATACGTGGCGGCATACCTCAATTGGTATTCAGCCGAAAAAGCTAAGATCAACGCACTCATACGAAAGGCGTACAAGCAAGCTCTAGGCCTTGCAGATAGCACCAGCACCGAGCGACTACTTCAACTGGGTGTACACAACACGTTAGAGGAGCTGATAGAGGCTCAACAGATTGCTCAGTTGGAGAGACTAGCCAGTTCGCGCATGGGCAGGAGTATCCTCAGCAAATTAGGGATAACCTATCACAATCAACAAGGATGTAAAGTGTCGGTTCCCAAGGTAATCAGGCAAAAGATCCAGGTCCCCGTTCTGCCTAAAAATATTCACCCCGAACTTGATCAGGGAAGGAGGGAAAGCAGAGCTAAAGCTCTACTCAAGGCATACGGTAGAGACAAGGAGGCGTTTGTGGACGCAGCGGAGTACCCGAGTCACGAATCCTACGTCACAGTAGTAATAAACTCCGACCACGAGTGCATAAGCGCATGATCGATACGCTCTAATAACAGTGAAATTGCAGAATAAGTAGCTATCGATCAGGCCTTAATTTCCCCCACATGTAGATACGTCATCAGCGACTCGCAGTCAGCCATCAGAACCTATGCGCGAGGAAGAATATCGCCCGAGGCCGCAAACATACTCCACAGGAAAGCACAGTTCATATCATCAGAGGAATTCGAAGACAGATACATCATTTGGTTCCCAGCCCACACCTCCTGTGAGTCCCTCGCTCCCAACCTCAACGAGGAAGCCCACCGCGTCGCGCGAGGTCTCATTTACCGCGCTCGCGAAGAAGCTTCCCCCGAAGGAACGGGAGGGGAGACCTGGAAGGAGAAGGACAGAATGTTCAGATTCTGCGACGTCACCCGCTTCTACCAAAAGTCGAGGTGCATATTCCCACCTCCTAGCTCCAAATTAGACAGATCTCAGGCGGTTGACTGGAGGCGACTTCAAACTAGAACCTTCCCCAACCCGGTGCACCTACATCACATCTACCCCGAACTATACCCAGATGACTTGTGCAATTTATGTAGGACAGAACACGCCACCCTAGAACACATTCTATGGGATTGCGCACATGTTCAGGATGAATATGCAGTCTCCCCAGAACAGCTTGGGGCGCGGTGGAAAGCCGCGCTGATCAGCTCAGATCTGCAAGATCAACTATGGGCCATCCAGCGAGCTCGAGAGGCGGCCGGGAGACAGGGTCTCTCTACCGCCCCTGGCGCGGCCTAGGCCCAGGCCTCAATCCGCTGGTCTAAATAAAGTTGTTTCGCTCACTCACTCACTCACTCCCAACTTCGCCTGTCTGTCACGCGACGTCACGAAACCCGCGATAGATCCCCATCTGATATAACATGTACACACTGATTATACATGATTAAACCGCACAAAAGAAAAATAATCATTCCTGATTCCAGGCATTTTCACCTTCTGCTATTGGTCCAATGTTTTCTGGCTACGCCCACTTCGCCTGTCTGTCACGCGACCTCACAAAACCGCGAAAAACTCACCACGTCAAAGTGACGTCTACACGAAAAAAATGCATTAATATGCCGAACAAAAGTGAAAATTTTTCTGAATAGCCACAGACTGCCCCGTTCCGAAAGGAATAGAAGATGGCTGCCTGCCGATCACTCAGGCCGTCACTACTCGAACCTGCCGGTGAGCATGCATTTATATGCGCATGATCAACCTTTTTGCGTGGCAATAAAACGTTATTGAGCCCTTTCGGCATGCATACGACATCACTCTGCCAACTATTCCTTGCTGAGGATCCGTTTTAGCGGCATTCTTATCCTTCTGTTGCACGCCGCCGCGATTTTCGAACAGCCACCGCAAGCTAAGTAAGGCGAAGCGGACCAATCGGAGAAGCCGGCACCACCCTCTTCATGCGGTTATCTATTTTCGCTGTGCTGGCTCGGCCCCAACGAAACCCTCTCTACTAGAGCGTGCTCCTCGCCTCTTGTCAGACAATTAGATTAAAAAAACGCTGAGTGTAGACAATGTTATTGGTTTTGAAAGCGAACAAAGGTGACCTCCTATAAACGAGGAGAGTGATGGTTTGTTCAGAAAACGCTGCGTGTCACCGCCCGATGCTTGCGTCCGTGGTTATGTAAATTTGACGGCAGGAGTTTGGAATCAAAACAGTTTGGAATCATTTTACGGTATAGCGCCCCATGTGTTCTTAATCTATTAAAAATAACCTGCTGTCAGCTTGCAGGACGGCTCCTAGCGCTTTTTTCTTTTTATTTCCAAACAATTGATGGTGGTCTTTTAGCGACATTTATAACAATTATCGCCGCTGTTTCTGTGACAACTCTTTGAATATAGCGTCCTATGTAGTTACGATCCCCCACCGCCAGCGTTTGTCTGTCATATTTGCTTCCGCACATAAAAAATTTGAAATCTCACCGTTTCCAGTGGTGTGGTCCGGTATGGCAAAGGAAGGGTTGCCAGAGATTATCTCCCAATCACCGGAGTCCGCGATGTTCTCTGGGTACCAACCGCACCCGCTCTTTTTTTCAAAAGTGCAGTTAACAGCTGCAAAGGTTATCCAAGACCGAAATTGTGAGAATTCCCACCATGTCTGTAGTTGCATACTAGGCACGTTAGTTAGTTAGTTAGTTAGTTAGTTAGGTAGTTAGTTAGTTAGTTAGTTAGTTAGTTAGTTAGTTAGTTAGTTAGTTAGTTAGTTAGTAGTAGTTAGTTAGTTAGTAGTTAGTTAGTTAGTTAGTTAGTTAGTTAGTTAGTTAGTTAGTTAGTTAGTTAGTTAGTTAGTTAGTTAGTTAGTTAGTTAGTTAGTTAGTTAGTTAGTTAGTTAGTTAGTTAGTTAGTTAGTTAGTTAGTTTAGTTAGTTAGTTAGTTAGTTAGTTAGTTAGTTAGTAGTAGTAGGTAGTTAGTTAGTAGTTAGTAGTAGTTAGTTAGTTAGTTAGTTTGCTTTTGGCGCAGCAGCCAAGCTTCGCTATAGTTCGCCAGACGATATCATTTTCACTTTAGCCAGATGTAATTAATGTATTTTTAGAATGTTTGACAGAACAATTTCCTGACAATCAGACAATAACTTTAAAAAATTGGTTTTTATGCTCTGTTCAAAATTTGTTGGAACGAGTTGATTCTATGAACTTCAACACTCGCCTCAAAGAGAACGAGCGGTCTTCATTTAAGTGAAGCATGTTGTAGAATGTGATAAATAAAAACTTCTAGAAAAATCCTTCCTTTGTTTTTAACATTGAGGAAAGGATATTAAATTATGTGTGACGCTTAGGCCAATTCCACATGCTGGCAAGGGGGCCGTTGTTCTACCAGAAATAAATATGAGCGTATTAAGCATGTGTGACTGGTTCGTAAGTAGCATAGCCCAACCTCGTGAAATCTATTTTTATGCCTACATATTTTGCTTTTAATCATTTCTCGAAACATAAGTACTGCCATGGTAATTTTTTTAGCGCTTGACACTTAAGAGCTACCGAACTAAAGCTTACTCTTACCTAAATACAAGTGAACGGAGATGTCGTTTTTCTCGGAAACCGCTGTAGCAATTTTCATTAGGTTTGTTGCGTTTAAAATAAAAGCTAGAACATATTGACTATAGGAAATAGGCTTTTTTATTTATATCGTCAACTTTTCTTTAATTGTTGGAAATTGCTGAACTTCAAACAACTGAAGTATCACAGTTACAACTTTGTAACTCAGTAGTAAAAACGATATCACGATTCCATAATTGCATCTAATACTACATCTAATGTGGACAAACTTGAAGAATTAGACACCGCTCTGACACATACCCCTAATTTGTGAGTAGGATTTTTGCAACACACTTGTGAACATTGTAACAATTTTACGTAAGCTGTAAATTCATATATGAAATTTGTCCGCTTTGTATTCACCAACAGAGGCAATTTACAGAACGGCGATATCTGGTTTAAGTACAGAGTTACGAATTTGTAAACTTCACGCTTTCATTTTTTCAAACTTACCAATTTTCGGGAATTTTCAAAAAACTTCCAGGTTTTAAATCTAAATTTTGTTTGCTAGACTCCCTAGAACTTAACTTTTTCTCTCAAATGCAACAAACTTCATTTCGATCGGTCCGGTGGTTGTCTGATAAAATCATTTCTGCGTTTTACATGCATTCGAATATTGTAACCGGAGTTGACCCTGAGTTAACGCTTCCTCTTGAAAATTGGGATACTACGGAGGCGAAAAAATCGGCGCATCCTATGCATACGCGTGAATCGCTAATATGCGAAGCTTTACTTGATGTTTGCTGGCATGTCTTTACTCCACCTCTCCTTCTTCACTTCTGTGTAGCGCCACGCTCCTCGCTCAGTGCATGCTCCGGCGCCATATTTATTCCCTCCACTTCTTTCTCCACAATCGGCTGCATACCTGTCGCGCTTCTTCACTTCTCGCTTCTTGTTCGGCTTGTCTATTCGGGCACCCTCTGGCACATACCCATTCTGTGGGATTGGCCAAGAATGTTCACATATCCAGAGGCGCACACCCAGTTGCACATACTTAGAGTGTCCCAAGTTGCGCATTCGAACATACCCCCTGGAATATGCCAAGTTGCACATATATGCAGTGCCGCAAGTTGTCTGTTTCGACATGTGCCCAATGGCCCATAATACCCATCGCGGATTAAAGTTGTATACTCGGCAAAACAGCAGCCGCCGGCATCCGCAAAGTGGGGAGAAGAGATAAAGCGAGTTTTGCTTTGAACCAAGTTATGAAGGACGCATAAGCATAACCACTCACATTCTTCCTTTGTCTCGTCAGGGTGGCAATGATGGTACTCGATGTCGTCGATGCTGGCATTCTCACCAGCAGAAAAGTAGAACTGCGTCAGTAGAGAACGCACCATGTAGAAGAGGGTCAAACACTTACTTACTGTGCTGATGGCGTAGCCTATTCATAGTAGTGAAACAGATCAAAAGACGATATGCGAGCGATCGTTTTTTTTTTTATTGCGATAGCAATTATATGGACACTCAAAAGCAGATTTCTGCCGTCGGCGTCGCCGTCGCCGTCGCCGTCGCCGTGAGGTTCCGTATGACGTCATTTGGAGATGAAATCGTCGCCGCGCGCCGAACGCTGTATGTGCGAGTGAAAGGGCGCGAGGGGCGCGTCTTTCACGGGGAGTGAACGCACGGCGGAGAACAAACGCGCGTTCTGCGCCGTGCTCGCTTAAGGGCTGCAGAAGTAGGCGTCTCTTTTCTCCTTTACAATCACCATATATGTAGAGCAAACGCGCCTTCTTCGGACGCGCGAGAGGCCGTGGGGGAGGGGGAGGGAAGGGAGGCGACGTTTAGCTGCGGCACCAAGTGCCTATTTATATCAGAGGCTCCCGCAACAGTCACCAACGCCGCACGCATTTTGAGCTAACGCGGGCAAAACGCCGATGGCGTCGACAACAGTTCTGCGTGTTGTTGCTACCAAAGCCGCTCACCTTACTTCGTATGACATTGCTGTGTGCTATCGCATTCATTGCTTCGCCCTTAGGGCGAAACTGTGACATTTTTTTTCATTACCACTTTCCCAACCGTGCCCATAGAACGCTGATCACCTATGGTCTTTGAGAGCAGAGGCCTATTATATAGCTCCCGCGGAGTTCCCTGGTTTTGAAGTTCTGAGGCATCTTGTATAGGTAGCCTGAAAACTATAGTCCGAGACCGACGCCGGTCAGTCATTTCTGACAGCCATGGACCGCTATTGCAGGCAAGCGCCAAATCTGCAAGAAATGCTACTAGGACAACTGCATTATCAAACCAAACGTTTTTTGCAAAAACAGAAAAAAAATGGGTACGTTTGCTTCACCCCATTGGGCACTACCTTCCCCAATGACACATTAGCCATGATGGTTAAAAATAGTATATCCTGTCTAGAAAATTCCTTGCTCTAGTTTTTCAGTTAAAATTGGAAACTATTTGTAGCTCTTGAATTCTTCTTCCCCTGTGTCTTTTGAGATATAAAAAGATAATTTTTTATCTGACAGTTTTTGGGAAATATTTTCAGTTTGACAAATAAATATGACATTTAACCAGTAATAAAAACTCTTTGTAAATTACCATCCTTCAAAATAATATTTGCATAACATGATTTCTATGTATGCATTGTGCTGTAAACTTAACAGCACTTTCGTTAAAACAACGGAGCAAATGTCACCTAAAAGAGGCATTTTTCCCAAGGCCTGGGTGAAACTTGGATGCTGTCCAACTTTGTAAAACGACGGTGAAGTTCTTGTGCGAAGTCATGGATAGCCTCCGGTGCCGGAAACGATTGGCAGCAAAATGTCGTTTGGGCTTTGAACCTTATTTATGATTTCAGTTCGGGTCTCATTATTCTAGTCATGGACCAAATTCGCAAGCATTTGATTTAGAATATAGTACGCGGCAAGATATGTGAGTACTTTCCCCTTTATCTTTCTGTCTCCCCTCACCCCATTCCTAGTGCAAGGTAACAAACTGTATGTCTGTCTTCCAGTTAACCTACCCTAATTTCACATCTCACTCATTTCTCTCTTTCTCTCCCTCTATCTATCTATCTATCTATCTATCTCTCCATCTATCTATCTTTATTTATTTATTAGCAAGGCCTTTGCAACAATCAACTGTTCACGCCTCTGCCATATCACTTCCTGGAAATGCCACTATCATTTGCTGTTTTCAGTTTGCAAATGTCAGTACCAAGCCTCAGGTTTCAAGTAAACGATTTCAAAGGTTTCTTTCCGTGCAGTACAAAATAGATGTCGAGGCAGCTTCAATTAATGCTACTGCGCCTATTGCCGCATACAGCGACAGCCGCCTCGACACAGAGCGACTGCCTGCGTAGTTCTTGTACTTACCACTCGTATTTTGTTTAGTGCAATAGAACAAGTAATTCACTCCCCAATTCGGACATCATCTCCGACACATCAGCATTAGCGTCAATTTTTTACCATCGAGCAATTAAGTGCATAGAGTGAACTCAGTTGTGTTATCACGTTTTGATTTTTTTCCCAAATTTTTAATTTCCCTAAAGAAAAACGCGAGAAAAAACTGGGTTTTCTTTAAACCACTCGAAATTCCCGACGTTGTTGTATCTTAGCCGCATTTAGCGTAATGAATAAACGGATGCATCTCTATTCGTAGAAAAGGATTACTCTGTAGCCTATGGATTGGGTTGCGGGACTAGAAAGTTATAAGTAAATGTCCGCATGGTATAGGCAACAACAAGATTAAGTTTGTGGCAGCAAAAGTTGTCGACAAATTTTTCTGTGCCTAATAAATAAGCTGCAGCTTTTTCTGGTAAAACTTTCACTAAAACTAAAGTACGCTAACGCTTCCCGCAGATATGAGTCTTATTATACCACAGCAAGCAGTCACAGCACTGCGATCATACACCCGCTTACGGCCCTGCCTCGCCACTGGTGCCGCATGCCCCTCAGAACACTCTATAGACAGGCCCTTGCGTTTCAGTTTCTTCGCCTCATTCGTAAAAGTGCTTATGCGCTACACTCTGAAGTTCGCTTTACTTTAGATCTCGCCGGTAGCTTTCATGATCCTGTTTTGCTTCAAGCACGTTTTGCGTCACGTCTCTTATGTTTGTCTCTTCCTTTTAGAAGAGGAGGGTGTAGAAGAGGAGGGAAGAGGAAGGTAGAAAAATAAGGTGTATGCACGAGACCCGTATCACGCTTCCAGCAAGGAAGTTTGAAAGGCAAGTGTACAGGCTTACTCTGGTGCCGGGACGTCGGTTTCCGACGTTTACTGCCTGCATCTTCCAGGTAACTTGCTCTTCACCCTCCCAAGCACGTAGCACGTTCTTCTTGAGAGTCCGTACCTTGTCCGTATCTCTGAGCGTTTCCACAACGTCCACGGAAATGTATACCGGCAGGTCTGAAATTGCACGCGTGCTCAACTCACATATATAGCACTTTTCCCTACACGATTTTCTTGAACTATTCAACGTGGTTGCCTGCTCCTTAGACCACGTTCCACGTGGTCTAAGCAGTTTAATCTATATTCTACATCCGTGAGCTTGGCAGTGAATGAGACTGGCTAACGTTCTCACGGCTATAGTAGGGTTATGCGTCTCAAGTGTATCAGGTGCTTTCCTATTTCGATTATGTTCATTTTGCCATCAAGTATTCATAGATATTTACTTTGACAGTATGACATGACATAGACAGTACGAATAATAATTAACTCACAATTGTTAACATTTACGAACGTATTAAACTATTTTGCCCGAGTCAAGAATAAGACAAGCTGCAGTAAATTCTGGAATACGACTTTATGGAATACAGCGTTCTGGAATACGACTTTGGAATGCATAACCAGTTATATGAAATTAGATAACGATTTTTATATACCTATTGGCATGGCGCAATCAATATTAAATTAATAAATAATGCAGGACTTGTTTTATACCATAATTAAATGTATTCCTATGTAATCCCGCGCCTGTGTTATTCTTTGTGCAGTAAATCTGTAAACCAGTATTGGTGTAGCAAACCCAGCTTGGTAGCCATATTATATGTATGTCCGTATGTATGAGTATGTATGTGTGTATAATATGTATGTATTGCAGGTCTGGTGTGTACATGTACATGGGCGTACAGTGATATTTCAGCATCCGCGCAGTCACACTCACACTTACTCTGTTTAGGCAGAAATGTATAGAAGGTGAGCCGGCACGTATGGCCCATCGCCCCCAGCTGCGGTGTCATCAAGGCTGTGTTGCGACCCCTGGGAACAGCTGCGTCACAAAGCAGGTGTTAGTCATTTTAGGTCCGTGAACCAGCTATATTAAAATAAACATAAACACCAAAACCCCCACATCCCATACCTCGAGATGATCATATTTGATCCGATATAAAAAGTTAAAAAATAGTATATTCCCCCCCAGAACATATGGGTTTATTGGATGTGGTAAATACGGGACTCCTTTTTTTTTCTGTCACGAAATGAAAAGTCGTTAGTAATCCCACGGCGTTTTGATAAAACCGTTCTCCCTCATATGTGCTCTCTTATTTGTTCTCACTACCTGCAACATTGGAACTGCATTGTATTCTTCTTCTTTCTATGGTTTTACGTGCCAAAACAAGCGGTGATTATGAGGCCCGCCGTAGTGGAGGGCTCCGGATTAATTTTACCACCTGGGGTTCTTTAACGTGCACTACAACGCAAGCACACGGGCGTTTTTACATTTCGCCTCCATCGAATTGTGGCCGCCGCGGCCGGGATTCGATCCCGCGACCTCATGCGCAGCAGCGCAACACCTCAGCTAACTAGGCCACCACGGCGGGTTGCACTGTATTCGCCCCTTAAAGTGCCGAAAAGGTCCCTTCAAAATGACGGTTCATGTGTATGCTGCTTTTTTCTGCATTGTCTGTTTCCCATTATAAAATAACAAGTGATTCGAAACAAAATACTAATGTTTATTGCGTGATAATTGAAAATACAATCATTAATAAGAACGTTCCACTCGTTAACCTTTTAATGAATAAATTCAGGAGCTACATTGTAAATGCACGATTGAAGACAGCCAGTGCTCAAACCGTAGCCCGTCCCAGAAACTATGTGCCTTCCACCAGTTTCGAGAAATAAGTATGCTCAAACTCTGCATTGTTGTTTCCGTGAATATAGTCCCACATTGTGAAAAAAATATTGCAAGTAAAACTTAACTGGAACAGTAGTGCACCTCACGGCACATTTTGAGCGCGTATTTTCGGAACAGCTACTAGGCACCAAGTTTCAAGCAAAGAGTGATGCTTAGAGTATTGGCTGACCTCACTTCTGTGATTACAATACGCTCCCAAAAGTAATAAATTAAATAATTAATTAGTAATTATAATCGAATTGGAGATTATCGCGCAAATGCTGATGTCAGCCCCTGTCATGAAGCATGTCAGCAAAAATTGCTTTATCACGAATGCACCATTTTTGATAATCAAATTTATCAGACAAGTGGCATATGTCAAGAATTATTAAAATCCGATGATAATTTATCTCGCCTCAGTGTTCCGGGAAAGAAAGGAAACAGAAGCACGTATTTGCCCATACAGACTGGCATAGTGGGAAACTCAAACAAATCAATGAATTCGTGTCCGATAATTCCGCATCTAATAAACCACCGATTTGCTTTCGTTACTGCGGGCGTTGCAAGGCTCCTCACCGGCGTCCGTCTTGAGGAAGGCGGCGTAGAAGCCACGCTCGTTGCGACTGCTGTCTTCACGAGGCAGGGAAGGAAAACGCATCCGGTTGTTGGAAACCATGAGGGCTGATAGACGGGTCCAGCGTGGCTGGCTCTGCGTGCGGGCGGCCTGAAGACCGCACATGTCCTTCGAGAAGTCGCAGGCACCTGCATAGACGCATAGAGTGAGGTAACCCCGCCCCTTCCGATGCAAGGTGATGATTTCGCCGCAATCCTTAAGCGATATTCTACTAAGTCTTTCGCTGTTGCCGCCTTATACTGCTTTTATCGCGGGTGCTTTATAACTGCGCTGCCAAGCACTGGATGTTTACGACCAATGCCAATAAGAAAGCTAGTCGTACTGGTGTATTTATCCATTGCTGTACTCTGCAGTACTTAGTGCAACTACTCGTTCCAAAGGGTAAATAAATGTTCATACTTGTAGAACGTTTCCAATATAATCGAACCCATCGATCGATGTTTAGTTAAGGTAATGATTCTATTAGTTGTTCTTGAAAAGATTTGTCCGATTGTATGCCGTCGCAAGATAAATCAATTAGCAAAATATTTGCTCTCTGAAGATCAGTTAAATTGCGAGCATTTTATACCTGTGGTTTAACATGTTCATAGCTCGTGCCGAGGGTGAGAGTTTATAGCAGCTTGTATAAGTATTGACTTAACTGGTCATTTTAAAGCCAAATGATGAACAAACATTAATTTCTGTCGGACACTATCATTTCACTACACTTTGTGGTGGCTTGTTGGAGTTCAAGGAGTTTTTTTACAGAATGTCACTCAAGCGAGGGAATGCATTAGAAAAAAATCGGAAAGAGTCGAACAAATAGCGGGGTTGATTAGACTGTGTACAATCGATAAGATTAAGGCAATACACCTGTACAAAAATGATTGCGCCTCGCTCTGCGTGTCCCTCGAGAGCGAACCACGCGAGAATAAGGTTTGGTGCGTTTTTCACGCGCTAACGTCCACGCCGCCAAACAGACACCCTCTGGACTCACTAGCAATAGATTAGCGCGTCAGCTTCATGGCGCTTGCGCAAAAGTTCGCCAACCGCTCCGCGCGGACACCACATAGCCCATTCCGCGAGAGCACCGGAGCACGGCTATACCTCAGGTGATGCGTTGAATGCGATCGCTGTCACGGAGCTGGACCACGCTATTAGAGGCGTGCAAGCGGCGCCCGGCGCCTGGGCAGGACGGCTTGACATACCAGATGCTCCGAAGTTTAAATGAGCAACACCGACAACAGCGTCTCCAGCTATTTAACGACGTCTGAGCGTCGGGAATTCTATGCCGGTGGTGTGACGTTGGGCAGTGACTTCATTAATTCTATGCCCGAAAAGGGAGCATGGAACAGCGGTCATGGTTTTATTGAACTAGCCAGCCATGGTGGCGACGATACCGAAAGCGGCAGACGGATGCGACCGCCCATTCCGGGTACGCTGATAGGTCTTTCCCAAGACCTATCAAAATGTAGGTCTTAACGAGACAAGAAGCGATAATTAGTCGCAGAGTTGGTAAAATGAAAGGCACGAGTGTAATTAGCGCCAATATAGTAAAGAATTAACCGCATTGCAATATAATTCTGTAAAGATTGCACCGCCGTAGGTATAGACATGTTGAGGGAAAGTCACCGTACGGCACACTTTTGGGATATTGAGCGAATTCGCTTGGACTAAGTAGGGCTAGTGCTAGACAATGGTGCCTTGAAGTTAGGTTTGCCGGTGCCCACAATAACTGAGAATTGTCGCAGAGTAGGTAAAATTAGCGGTACACGTAATTAGCACCAATATAGTCGAAAATTAGCCACATTGTACCAAATAATGCACTGTCTCCGGGAGTGGCCCGGCCCACCTGGCCCCTTAGTCAAAAAAAAAGAAAGTGTCAACGAAGTGACGATGCTTAAAAAGACAAGATCGACGTAATTGTGTATGAAATACTATATGAATAACATATAAAATGAGGGACTAATGAACGTGAGAATAGACAGAAAGAGACAGAATAGAGAGACATAATCAACATTTAATCATAGAATCATTTGAACAACCATGTGCTTCGACCTTGTCTTCATTAGCGTCGATACTTGATTGACGGTTTCTTTTTCATGAAACTGACTTACCACTTTCCAACCCAACGAAATAGTTAACCCAACTCTTACATGTTCGTGCAAACATCACTAGTATGCGACAGGTGTCAAGCTATGACAGTGACTGACCGCAGTGGCTTTCATCCGAACCGTCGGGACACTGTTTGAGGAAATCGCACAGCTGGCTCGCCGGAATGCAGTGGGTGACGGACAGGCAGGCAAACTCGCCATGCGAGCAGTTTGATGGTGTGGAAGTGGTGGTTTCAGCTGACCTCTTGGGCAGCGGACCTGAGGCAAGGACACAGTGCTCAGGTATAACAGACGGTCAAGTCTGCTGCATGATTAGTTGATTATAAATTATAACAAAAACGGCAGACATAATAAAAAACAGGATATTTACCAGCTATTCTCTATTATCAATAAGCAATGTTGCACAAAAAAAGGCCCTATTCAACAATGCGCTTTCATGCTGATGCACCGAGAGGGTCTTTTCCTTAACCCATAATTAGCTCTTCTCCTATGTTTCGACTTGCGGCCAACAGCGCCGAACATCATTCTCACGAATGCGACAAAACCATAGAACAGATTATGTTCCACTGTCCGTTCTTTTACTGTCAACGATATCCTTTGTGTGCTAACCTAAAATCTTAGACGAGAGGCTGTTCTCGAAAGTAAAAATCCGGAATCTTGGCTGATCTACTTCGGTATGCACAAGGACACCAAAGCGCTCATGCGCTTCTTCAATGCAACTGGACTTTGCGAGCACTTGTGACTGGCTATATGTGAGTGCACGTTCACTTGCGGATGTGCACACACTGACCCTCCTTCTTCCTTCTCATCTTTCTTTCCCCCTTTCCTCACGTGTAGCGTAGACAGCCAGGCACGACCACGGTTAACCTTCCTGCCTCTCCTTTTTTAATTCTCTCTTTTTATTTGTATACCATGCAGCATTTGCCTTTGACAGTTATGGAATGGAAAAATATTATTGCAGCTATTTTATTCAGAGAAAACACGTTTCCTCATCCTGCATACGCAAAGCCTTGCTGGAATAACAGATAATGTCGCGAAGTTGGAGCCCCCTTTACACACGCATTATTAGGTCTTTTGCCATAAGGGAAGGTCTAAGATTGCTCCAGCTTGCCAAATTATTCAGGTAGCTAATGCACCTTTCTGTCCGTAAATTTCTCCTGGCTGCTTATTTTATAATCCTCACATTTGTCAATATGACGTCTAAATAAATTAATAAATGACAAACACCGATAAAAGCAATATCAATTTTTTCTGTGTTTTTTTTTAATTTCTCATATGCCATTTCTTAGAAGCTAAGTTTTACGCTTGCACAATTACGGTCATTTGGGGCATATAGATTACGAAGAAGTTGGTGCTCTCTGATTTTCTGTGTCCTACAACTTTTAACACTTACAAGAAACATAATGGAATAAGCAGAATGGTGGCGCTATATAAACGCACAGTTAACACATGGTGCTTCCCGGTTAAAAATCGAACCACATTGTCATAAGTACCACAAGGTATACCTGAAGCAGCATGACAGCTGTCAAGGAAAGTGATGTCATCAATCGCAATATAACCATGAGCATTTCTTCCCTCTTCTATGTGGCCTTCGATGGATACCTAGTCAAAGGAAGAAAAAAAAGCCAAATATTCACAAACTACAAACCTAGGAAAGTATGACAATTGCTCAAGACGCAGAGAACATATTTATAAGCTTGCGACATGCAAAAAAGTGTCCGCGCGTGCTTGAGTACCGCATTGGAGAAGCGTGGCAAAACGCTCACTTCTCCGCATAAAGACGTCTTGTGAGGAGAAGCCCGTTTCTACAATCCTCGACACTCGTTTTTTTATGTTATTCTTTTAGAGTTTCTTTGCATTGTTCTTTCTTTCTTTTTTTTTTCTTACGTGAATGCATTTGACAACGAAGTAAGTACTAGTACTTTAGGGTACTAAAAGGAGCCGGCGTCCCGCGACGTAAAGTGTGCCCCGCACGTCGATGCTGGGTGCTGACAATGACTGCGACGTTCTGCACTGGTGAGACGAAAGGACCCTATTGAGGACACATCAGCGGGAGGGGGTGCCTTTAAGGCATAGTGCGGAGGCGAGTGTGATGGTTGTTGGAAGTGCAAAGGTTAACCTCAGGCAGATTGAAAACGATCCTAAGTTTGTCAAAGATGAACCGAAGACAGCTGGAGGTGAGGAGAAAGTTATTGCAAAAGAACGCCGTGGTAGCGACAATAATTTCCCTTTGTGGAGGCAATTCTGCCCATTGTAATGGAAGGCCAAGATATTAAACCAACTAGAACCGTAAGGGACATCCACCTTACATAGGCGCTGATGGGAACGTTGACTGGTCAGCGGTCGTGATAAGCAAGATACGTTTAGAATATTGGCGGGGGGGGAAGCAGCGATGAGTAGGTGCCGAAGTCGTTACAGGTGTAGGTAATTTTACAAGATGGGTGAAATTCTAGGCTGCGATAGATGTAGTAAAACCTTATTAGCTCACGCAGGCTTGGCGACTATTCGTCCCTACCCCGTTTTAAAGAAGAGGGCGATTAGAAATCAGTCACCACTGTTTCTAAGCATGTTGGCTGTTGCTCCGCCATTCTAGTGCACGGCCGTGCCAATAAGCTGCAGACTTTTATCTAAGGGAGCCTAAAACTATGTAGATAAAAAAGAAGAGACGTGCACAGCGCCTTGCTTCTTAGTATATCGTATTACGCGCTGTTTATATACCATGTCCCAGCTAACGTTAGCCAAGCTACTCAACCCCAAAAAAAAAAAAAATATTAGAAAAGTTCGTCGAAAGTGCAATCATAAGACCTACGGTCTTCGGTCGTCAGAGGTCTGACGACAGAAGACCGTAGGTCTTAACGAAGACGCACAATAAAGACAACAAGACACACAAGCAGAAAAGCGACATAAGCAATCTCAATTAACATTATGAGCATTCCGATTAAGAATGGCCACTACCATGACTAAACATCAGTTTTCACCTCAAAATCTGAAGTTTCGTGGAAGGGCACAAATGCCTCAGTGAAGTGGTGGAACTCAGTAGGGCGGTCGCTTTTCCACACATCGTTGAAATCCCCATCGGCAGTGCTCCGAGTCTTGACAGCGAGTACAGCGTTGGTCGGGCCTTTTATCGTGTAGTAAAAACGCATCTGTGGACAATCAGGAACACTTATGAAAATATTCGCTTCGCGTGCGCTACTTCGAAAACAAAACGAGGCATGCACGAAGCAATGCAAAATGCATGGCAAAGTGCATGCAATGCAAGAAATGTTTTGTTAGCCATCAGTAGACGTTTCAACATACAAAATTCCTTATACGACGGAAAAATCTCTTGATGGTCTGATGGTCTTGAGTTTGATGGTCCGGCTATTCTTTTATTATTTTTTTATTCATGAACGCCTTAGCAGCCTTGCAATTCTCACTCGTGGCAGCTGCTGACGTCATGAACCACGACCTCCTCCTGGTATCATGTGCAGTAGTGGCTGCTGAGGTTTTGGTTGCCATCGTCTGCCGTAGTGGCTGCTGGTCTTTGTGCAAAACGCAAGCAACGCTTCACTGAAACGACTTCACAATACATGGATATCTATTCGAGTGTTAAGATATATGTCACCCAGAGAAGAAGCCGGTAAGCTACACAGTTGACAACATTCATTACCACGGGCTTTTCCCGCGTTTGCGTGCGTGATGTAAACAAGAGCTTACTTTAAACCTCCCTGAAAAATGCTAAAATCAAAAGCCACTTCTTGCGAGTATTGCTTCATGTGCCCAGAAGCGACTGTCACGCGCAAAACAAACCCAGCAGTCACGCTAGGGCTAAACTTCGTGGATTGGAGATATCGACGAAGATATGTACATATGCGGCAGACAAAGTACTAGAGTTTACGTCTGAGCTTCAGAAGCTTGTTTTGGTCTGTTATGTGCAGAAGTAGATACAGTGCACGCAAGCAATCAAACAAAGCTTTTTTTTCTCTCGATGTTTCTCCTAGCGACGGACTTGAGCCGGTTCGACGACAGTCGGCAGATTATTTTAACAGCGGAGCTGTTAAGCCGGGCGTAATGTGTCAACCGCGAACAGAAAATGTGGGCCGATCTTGGCGGTAGTGCAGAAACGGTCCAAGCGCAATGGCACATCCATGTGAACTAGCGAAGCTTGACCTGGCTAATTATAGGTAAGCATGGTTGGGACTACTTAAGCTTCGTCAGTCATCGATAGCCAATCGATAGCCAATCAATTGCTAATCGATAATCCATCAATAATCAATAAATTTCTTAAATTGGTAGTGGTTAGGCTAGCCCAATTACGTGGCCAATACGTTGCTATAGCCAATCGATAGCGAATCAATAGCTATCGATAATTGATCAATAATCAATAAATTCCGGAAATTGCTGGGGATGACTTGGTAGTGCTTAGCCTATCCCAAATACGTGGCCAATACCTTGCGATAGCCAATCTATAGCCAATCAATCGCTAATCGATAATCGTTCAACAATCAATAAATTCCGGAAAAGCATAACCCGTAAGGCCAGGGCCAGCTAGGTGTCGATCAGCTCCGCTGTTTCTTTAGCCTTGCGCCACTAGTGCAAGCTACGCTATTTTTTTCTGTCATTTCATCACAGTGAAATAAAACGAACACTCGCCAATGGAAATACATGTATTGGAAAAGAAAAACTTGACGTTTCGAGTCCGTACGGGACCCTTGATCACAATGAATCAAACGCGGTGGCTCTTGTTTAAGTATGGGATAGATGGCGTAGTGCGCGTGTGTAGATTTCTGGCAGATTCCCACGTGTCCTGTTTATCGCATGTTGCGTCGTCTGAATGTGCAGCGAATGTGCAGTGACAAATACATGTATTTCCATTGGCGAGTGTTCGTTTTGTTTCACTATGCTCATTCCTCGCCAGACGGGTTTCCGTCGAAGTCTGGATCATTTTCATCACAAAAGACACCTAAACTGCGACTACTTTCACTTGCCGGTCGTTGGCGTTGCCAGTGTGGTATGACAGATTGTATTCAGCGACACTGCTTGCCAATGGCATGGCCGATTGTTGGCGCCAACGTCATGTACGTATCATGTCTTGCACTCCTGGAGTTAGTGCAGTCACACAAGGGTGGTCACACATTGAAACTGCTGGGCGGCTCTGTGACAATCTCATAACTGTTTATGTACCATGTGAACAATCGTATAACTGTTGACGTGCCATGTCAGCAGCACAATGTTACCGATTAGACTAAGTATTTAGGGAAGCCGCACCAGGGCGTCTCGGGTCTTGACGTCACCGCGGTTCATAATCCAAGTTCTCGATGTTTAGACGAATACACCATCCAGTGGTCTGAAACTTCTGAACTGGGTGAATAAGATTTTATGCTCTTCATTGCAATATCAAATTGTAATATGCAGGTCTACCATGTCGTGACCCCTTCAAGTGTGTTCTGAACTCATTTTCGCGTAGTTGTCTCCCTATTACCATAATTCCTAATTTTGACAACTGCGTTTCAACAAAAATTCAACGCGAAGGATACGAGTTCATATTAAGAAGGGACCAAGACTGCTATAGCGAGGAAGTTTCACTAAGTCAGGTAATGGTTCAACAACCAGCTCTTACCACACAAAGGGTGCTTGCATTCAGTTGAGGGCCCAGAAGTGATGCGACGACAGTCCTCGCTTTTGACTTCAAGTACAGAAAAGAACCTGTTACAACACGCAAGAAATGTAATTATTGTGAGGTGCATGACCCAAAGTAAGACCGAAATCAACTCATACGTGCCTATAGTTTATACCTGTCTCTCATTACATCACCCTTGTCGCTCTCCCGTGCCAGAGCAGATTTTATCATGCTATTATTGCCCTTGCAAATTAGATCTAAATAACTACACATTTCATAAACTGTCGATAGAAGGGTTTTTTTTTTTCACTAGGAAGTGAACATTCAATATACCGTCTATGTTCTAAGGGCATACGTCCTTGCAATTGTAGCCAGCCGGTGTCTCTAGGTTACGTAGCAGCACAAGCAAAATCTGCACGAAAGCGTTTACAGATACTCTGCTGTGTATCGTCATTCTTTAGAGTGACTTTTTGATCATACCACTCTTCGTTGCACGACGCGCTGATACTGGCAATGTAATTTTTATGATGCTAGCGCGAAAAGAGACACTTACATACAGTACGAGAGAGACGACACAAGCGCATGTATCGTCTTCGTTCTTTTGTATGCAGGTGTCTGCTTTCGCGCTACCATCATGAACGCATAGCAACTTTTCCAATATTATATCTTGCTGAATGCAATGTTACCGTCTTTTCCTCCACTCGTGTGATCTCGCGTAGGTCCCCTTTTCAAGTATGGGAAAGGTTTTCTCTTGTCCAACCACCACCTCGGCTTGCCTCCAATGGAGTCCAGTCACAGAATGACGAATCGAAGTTGCATCTAAACTTGTAGTCGTCTGGAAAGCAAACGTGACAAGGATACTCATCCCGTGATCACTTTTTAAGTGCGACCTCTTGTGATCAGCCATTTTTTACGCAGCCACTCACGAAAACAGCGAAGACAACGTAAATGTACAACCGTAATACTCCTGGACTAAACATAACACGCGTTCCATTTTCTAAAGGGATGTTGCAAACAGACGAATAATAATTTATCAATAAAGCTAGCTTTCTTCGGTGTTGCTAAATAACTACATTGCCAGCACGTTCTGAGATACGAGGAAACGAACGTTGTGTCGAGGAATGGGAAAGAAGGGCATTTACCGTCAGTTAGGTTAACGTCGAACAATTTCATAATTGTAGTAGATTTCGCTGCCTAACTGCATTTTTCTGCAACCATATAAGCAAGTATTTTGGTTATTTCAGCAATCTCAATGCCGCCCTCTTTCGTAACGGTTTGTTCCGGAGCAATTGCAAGTACTTTCACGCAAAGCATCTTGCCGGTCAAGACGTTGATAATTCAGTTACACCTCACCATTTAAACTCGCCCTCCCGTTAATTATAAAGAGTAAATAATTGTCTTAGTTCGTTAAGTCACACTCAGCATTTAAAACTTAAATCTTATATTCGCAGCTCAAAATAAAAGTTGAGAGAAAAGAACTTTAGGTACAGCGGAAGTAAAACAAGACGGACAGGAGCAGAGGCACGCAGTGCCTGTCCGTCTCCTGTCCGACTCCTGTCCGTCTTGTCTTCTTCGCGCTGTAGCTATAGTTATGTACCACCAACAAGCCCAAGTTTTCACACTTTTCAAAAACAAATATATCGGGAAAAATAACAGTAAATAAAGTATGCCACATTTTCTACAAAAGAAAGAGAGAGAGAGGAAAGCAGAGAAAGAAAATAAAGAAGTAATAGGAGACTTGAGAAAATGCCACAAAACATTGCGTAGTCTTCCTTCAGCATGCGGAGGTACATACAGCATGTTGAGTCCCATTCACATGTATTGTGGAACAAGTGTGCAGTAAACGGTACTTGCAAAAAAGGAGAAATTGTGGTTAGATAACTGTATTGCGTATGATTGCGCTGCTAAGGTGTCACATACAGAGTCACTGACACGGAAACACGAAACAGACACGGGTCTTGCGCCCAATGTCGTCCGTTTCTTGTTTGCGTGTCAAGTGTCCTATGTGTGCAACTTAGCAGCGCAATCAAACGCCGTCCAATTATTTCATACCAACTAGCCCCATCGAAGCACTTCTGAGTGATTTCGTAGTACGCCAGAATTACGGTGAAGATAAAGCAAAATTTTGGATATCCCTCCCTGTAACCAGCGTGATAGCCACTGTGACCTGGGAAATCGAGGCCTATGTCCGTGCGTACGTGCGCCATAAGTTGCTTCACAAAAACAGCACCTAGAAGTAAGAAGGAAATTTCGGAGCTGCGAATAACAGTAGTGGCGCAGTGTGCTGTGGATGAAGGAGGCAAAGGAGGCGTGAAATGAAGTACAGGCGCGGAAGATGTAAGCCGGCGCAGAGCTTCTTCACTCCCAGTGTAGTTGCCACGCAATCAGAATTCGCTCGCCGTCTACGCGGAGGAAGCGCCCGGGCCCTTCGCGTGCCTGAGATGTTAATCCTATCTGATGTCACACGAATGAGTCCATGAACCAGAGCGAATCATCGAAGTTCGGGGTATTTATTTAAGTGTATCGCAAGAGGTTGATGTTATCTTCCTTGCGATATTAATTTACAGACTTAAAGACATGCCTGAATTAAATGCGAGTAAAGTTTATAAATATGAACATCAACTGCAACGTACAGAAACCTGGCTATTCATTCAGACAAAGCTCTTTAATCAGCCTGTCTCACCCGCGCAAACATAAAAAGATGCAGTTTTGCCCGTAAGGCGAAGCATCAATTGCGATAGCAAATTAGTAGCAAGCTATATGGAGTAAGGATGGTAGTTTTATCGGCTGTATAAAATTGGACACATTCGCTTACTAACTGAATTAACAAGCATGGTGTCAGTGCGCACAAGCAAACATGGATAGATCACACTCAATCCACACACCATCGCTGTCAAAACGCTGGCGTGAGCAAGCGCACCAGCAGCAGCGAGCGAAGGTTCGTGCGGTCTATCGCTTTAACGGAAACCGAGCGGCGAAAGCACAGCGCATACAAAGGTTGGAGCCGTCTTGCAGATCGCTTTCAAGATACGGTGCGTGCGACCGCCCGGCGCCGCGCAAAGTACAAGTACGCAGTTGCTCGCAGAGCAGAAGCCGCAAACCTCCCTCCCGCGCTGCCTTCCCGCATTCCTCATCGCGCGTGGGAGATTGAGTCGCCAGTTCCCCTTGCACCCGGTCGCAAGATAGGCATTTGGTGCCGCAGCTAAACGTCACCTCCCCTCCCTCCCTCCCATCCCCGCGATCCGGAAACGCGACGGAAGAAGTCGCGTTTTCTCTCCGCCATACGTTCGCTCCCCGTGAAAGCGCGCGTCCCTCGCGTGCTTTTACTCGCACATACAGCATACGGCGCGCAGCGACGATTTTATCGCCGTTGGACTTTATACGGAACCTCACGGCGACAGCGACGCCGACGGCAGTAATCCGCTTGGAGTTACCATATAATTGCTATCGCAATAAAACGATTGGGGAAAACGCAAGAAGGTTGTGCGCTTCGAAAGAAATAACGCTTACCGCAGCCCTGTTCGTCACTTAAGTCACCACAGTGGTCGATGTAGTCGCAGCGATGCTCCATTACGACTGCAACCCCGTTCTTGCAGGTGAACATTCCTGGACTTTGTTGTGACATCGGCACTGCAAACAGGGAGGTGTATGAGTTTTTACGTCTACTGAAACCTTAAGTAGCACAGTATGCTAGACTAGTTTTTATAAGGGTATATTTAATTGTGGTGGTAATTGTATTAAAGGTGGTGGCGTGGAGCTGATGTAGAATACCCGCCCTCAAATCTGAAGGTCGTAAGTTCGAATCCTACTCCAGTCCACTACATTTTCAGGCATAGAGTGGTGCCTGACACCGGCACGAAAAAAAAATATATTGCCGAGAGCTAGTGGGGCTATACTAGTTCAGGTGCAACCAAACTAGGAAGGCCCACTAAGCTTCATCAAAGTCACTCCCTCACCAGAACAGGAATTGGCCTCCCTGGTGCAGTATTCGGCCACTAACCCCCTCATGACTCCGACAATTAACCATGGCGCTCAGTCCCAGTGGCTGCGGAGCAGCTGACCAGGCGGCGGTCGGACCTGCTACGCGGCAGAGGGTGCTAAGAAGCTCTGGGTCCGGACAGGCCGCCAATGGAAACTGAACCTGGCAACGTTCAACACGCGCACCCTCCCGAGTGAGGCTAGCTTAGCAGGACTATTTCAAGAAATTATCAGGTATTGTCTGGATAATAT